>NC_132787.1:97930290-97972790 GCF_048418805.1 Vulpes vulpes | reverse complement strand
ACTCTATCAGCTGAGCGGTCTTATAAATAACTCTGTGTGTGTGTTTAGTTTAGAAGGTTAGTTCTGAGACTGAAATCTTAAAATTCAAAGTATGTTTGTTCTAAAGCATTACTGATCCAGAATCATTAGGGTGTTTCCTTTTAGTTGCCATTAGCTTGATTATTATTTATTCAGACTTTTCCAAAAATTGAGTCATGTACACTCTTCTCTCTCTTCCTCATTACCCACTTCCCCCCATCCCATACACACACTTCTCACCAGTCTTTCCTAGGGGATAAATTAGATTATTTTTTGGCAATTGTTTTGTAAGGGAGATTTTAGCACAACATTGAGATTTATTCTGTTTTAAATGAGCTGGTCCTGGTTCTCTTTATTTGATAGCACCAAATGGCTATATTAATTAACCTAAACGTTGCCAGAAATACCTGTGTAGGCTTTGATGTAGGAGCTGGGGAAAATGACTAGAGCAAGGAAAACCCAGTTTCATTATGCTTGGTGCTTTGTTATTTCATCAAGCAAACTAGTTTTTCCTTGTATAAAAAACATCCACAAAACATATGTAAATGGTTTTGTCTTTTCTTACAATTGGGTAAACATGCCTAAGTGGGAGCAAAAAGCAGAGGAAAGACCCTGAGATGTTCATTTCCTGAAATGGAATACTGTGTGGATTTGGCCCTGTAGCCCAGGGGGTAATTGGGATGTGTATTATTCTTGGATGTGAAGGCCAAAAGGAAAGAATTCTGAGACCTTAAAATGGAAAGGTTGGGTGTTACTCAGCCTCTGATGATTGTCTTCAAAGTCAACAAATTCAAACAGCTAGAGTTGAGAGAAGTTATATCTGTGGTGGGGATAAAAGATCAATCTTGGTCTTGCTTGCCCCCTTGGTTTTTACTATAGCTACTTTATTTTAACTTTCTTATTGCAAATATTACTTATTTTAATGAATCTGAGCATTTTTTTAAAAAAATTACTTATTTATTCATGAGAGACACACAGAGAGAGATAGAGATAGATAGAGAGATAGAGAGAGAGAGAGAGAGAGAGAGAGAGAGGCAGAGAGACACAAGCGGAGGGAGAAGCAGGCTCCATGCAGGGAGCCCAACGTGGGACTCGATCCCGGGTCTCCAGGATCACACTCTGCCCAAGGCGACGCTAAACCGCTGAGCCACCCGGGCTGCCAGAATCTGAGCATTAAAGCATTTGCAAATGCCTCTTTGAGGATCTCTTTTTTTGGTGGGAGTGGGTGGAGTGGGCTGAGAATCTTGTGTCTTCCTAGTCTCTTCTTAGCAAACATTTGGATTGCATTTTATTTTTGGACCCTAAGTTCCTAATTTGAGAGACTATCTTCTCTTTGGTATGTGCTTTTGATTGCAAAAAAGTAGATTAGTCCAATATTTCCCACCCTAAATCAAGTTTTTGAGAACCATAAATAGGCCATTAAAAACTTTATACTTTTCCAGTGAGATTAGGAGGGGAATGTTCCAGTGAGTTCACACCATTGTTTTAATGTCTCTGAGTGATCACAAGAATAAGCCAAAAATCACACAATCAACCTCTAAGATGAATAAGACCTAGAATAAGAAACAAAACAGTTTAAAACTGATATACAATTCTTTTATAAATAACTGAATTATCTTTCCCAGGAGTGCCATGTATAGGGTAATATTTCTTATAAATAAGAAATTATTATTTCTCATACTTTTTTCCATAGTTATTATTGATCTTTCTTACCACTGCCTCAAACTATGAAACATATAGGTTATTCCCTCATGTAAGCAGCAGTCTTTCTGGTCTATAGATTCTGGTTATTCTAATGGTAGTAGATAATAAATTTTAGCATTGAGGAACCATTAGAAAAATAATGCAGTTACTTGGTATAATGAGGATAGATATTAGGTATAGCTCAAAGGTGATTATTCAGTTAATATTTATTTGCCAGATATGATGACACTAGAATTATAGTAAAAGTAAATTATTATTTAAGGATAAATCTATATGGAGAAGAATTGGTTCTGAATGTGTAAATGTCATTTAATCTTGGTAACAGATACTTGTATTAAAAAGTGAAGAGTGGTATAGATCATTTTGTAATCAATACCAGTAACAAAGAAGGTCAGGTACATGGAAAAATATTTAGGAATGCACATGGAAGAGAATCTTGGATTAGAAGATCAGAAATGATATTACATAGTCCTATTTTCCTGGTAAATTACAAAGCTGATTCCCCCTTTTAATCTTTAATATGGTAAAGAGATGTTATTGAGGTTGCTAAAGTTCATGTCTGGCAAAATATCTTGATATTCTGAAGCAGTAAATATCATTGAGTATCAAAGGGCTTTGGGAGGTATGTGTGTGGTTATATGTGTCTCTTTGTGTGTTTCTGATTAGGGAAGATTAGGCTGAATGGATAAACTGTCAACCCAGGGGATTTTTAATTTTTAGGCCTGGAATAGAACCAGCCTTGGCTGACGTACTGGAAGAGGGATGATTAATGGAATTGGAACTAATTTTAAGGACATGTCTATGTTTTAAAACAAAAAGTCGGCATGTGGTATTATTGGCAAATTGCTTGCATGATGAGTCTTAACAGAGTTCTTTCCACATGGGTTACCTGAATAAGCAGAGAGAACTACTTGTACTGAGCAACTATTATATATGATAATATTTTCTAGAACGGCAAAAAAATTATACATTACTGGTGTAAAAATGGATCACTTGATTAGAGTATGAATTCCAGAAATATAATTTGGTATATGTCAAAATAACACTCAGAACAAGGAGAGCATAATAATTATTCATTAACTTGTGCTCTGATAGGAAAACAATCTGGGAAATGAAAAGTTAAATTAAGGACCTTCAGGTCGAAGATCAAGGACTGAGTATCTTTACCTCTACTCTTCCTTGAAACCTCACTAAAATGGCATGAAAAGATTTTCTAAGCATACATATACAAGAGCACAGAGAAACTGAGAAATGGCTACAGCAATAAGGTGGGTGCTAAACCACTCAGCTGACTTGGAAATAAAACTGAATGCTAAGTCAGCAGTAGAGAAAGCTGAGCAGCTACTCAATCTGCACCACACATCTCCCAAGAGGCTCAGAAATTGTCAGCACCAGGTACCTCTGCAAGCAGGGAGGATGAAGTGTAGGAAGAAGTTGTTGAAAACAGGAGGTTGGATTAAATTTTGCTTCAAAATGCAGTTAACACCAGTTTTCCTACCTCCTCTGCTCAGCTGGAAAACGACTCCTCTCCCACCTTGGCAGAAGACTGGACATTTATTCTCTGGAGAGGTAAAGCTGCATGTCTCTGGACTGGGAATATTAGGTATGTTTGAAAGAAGGGAAATCTTACCACAAATTGAGAGATTTCATCAGTTTGTGCTCTGAATGTTGGGTGTTCTGTATCACTCTTTTCCTACTTTGCTCTCAGAACACTAGAAGCCTGATATGTACTTCCTTGGCTTGTGCTTCTTTAAGAGACTGGATGATTCTTTTTCTGTACAGAATTTGAGTGGTCAAGAAGAAAAAACCTGAAAACACACATCAATGCTGACTTCAATGAAATAGACTGGTCACATCACTCCTTAAAGTGAAGGACGGTTGACAAGCAGTGTTCAATGGTGTCCATTAGTATTTACAGATCCACTCATAAACATGGGCAGAAAGCCAAAGATCCCCAGGTATTTGAGCAAAGTGCCTAATCGAAAATACAAAGACTAAAATAAGTAAATAGAAAGCAACAACATGAATGGAAAGATTATGCAGGGAGATAAAATTAAAAGTATCATTGTATTTAAAAGACACTATATCAATGAAACAAGAATCATATGCCACAAAAAGGAATTCCATGAATTTAAGAAAAAGGTCTTAAAAATTAAATCTATAAAATATGATAAAATGGTTAGAATCTTTAGAAGCTAATGATGAGAAATTCCTTCATAAAGCAAAACAAATGGAGATAGAAAATAGGAAAGTAAAAAATAAGAATATTAGAAGATCATCTCAGGAGGATCAAAATACAAAATTATAGTTTTCAATAGAAAAAAAAGAGAAAATCATCAAGAAATAATTCAATTATCTCTCAGAATTGGGAAGATGAGTTGTATAATAAAATGGATAGTAAATATCTGGCAAAATGGATCAAAATGGAACCAAATCCTGTCATTTCAGAATATTAATGGCCAACAGAAGATCTTGAGGCTCCCAGAAAGAAAAAGAAATCAGATACACCAAAGGTTATGAATAGAATGGCTTTAGTCTCTATAGAAACAGAACAGTACCTTTGAAACATTTATGGAAAGGCCTTCCAGATTTTCAGAGAAAATGTTTTCCAACCTAGAATTCTGTACTCAGTCAAACCAGCCATTAAATATGAGAGTAGACTAAAGATATTTTGGGATAGCCAATATCACTAAAAATATACCTCCTATTCACTCTTTCTCAAACTACTTTAGCATGTACTCTACCAACCAGGGAAGTAAAAATAAGAGAAGAGGGGATCTTGGAGATGAGATCTCAGTCAAGCAAGTAACAAAAGGAATGCCCCTAATGGTAGTTGGCAGAGATTTCTAGTAGTCAGTAAAAATCTCTTTTCTTGTCCTTTTATGCACATAGTTAGACTGTATCTACCAATTCCCTTGCATTAAATGTGGCCTGAGGACTGAGTCGGATGGATAAACTATGTTACTTCCAGGCAATTGTTTTCAACAAGTGAAAGAAGTGCCTTTTCTAACTCTCTTTGAGGCCTCTGTATGCAGAGGATTCAAGGTCCCAGGAGATGGTAAATTTACAAGATGAACAAACAAACAAACCAACAAACAAACCCTGGATCCCAACCTTACCACATGGAGGAGAAGACACCCACCAATCATGGGCTGCCATCTTGGATTGTTAAATGAACAAGAAATAAGTTTCTGTTCTGGGAATCTGTTATTGCAGCCTACCTTATGGATGCTGAAAAGAAATGGTAGGATAAAAGCTGCATAACAGGCCTAGATAGTAACTAGTCCAGATTGGAGCAAGTCAGAGGCTCTGGAATAAAAGTTTTCCAAGAAGATGAAACTGATAGAAAACTGGATGTATCTAAACACTGGGGAAAAGTTTGGGGGTGAATTAGTCATAATAACACAGGCAACGAAGAAAACAAAAGTAAATAAAACATCCATTGAATCCAAAGAGAACAAAGTTTATGCAAGATAGGAAAAGTAATTAAAGCTTTCTGCATGGCTCACTTGTAAATAACATTTAGGTAACCTTAATGGATTGATCTGAGCAACATAAGAACATACCTTTATTGGGGGAATGGAAGTCTGAAGATGTGTGTGTGCATAGTAATGTAGGGTGGGGAAAGAGCATTAAGCCCATATTGCCTATTTCAGCGTATGTACTGCCGAAGTGAGCACTAAGCCCGTGTCAATATCTATGCCTAAAACTGAAAATCAAAAATTAACAATATAAGCACTTTGTATGTATGTATAAATATACTTAAACATTTCTTTGGAAAGTTGGAGAGTAGAAAGCACTGAGGAAGGGGAATATTGAAGTTGTTATAGTAAGGAAACCCTAGTTTATAATAAGTCCTAAGATGTACTTTATTGTTTATATGTATGCATAAACTATATTAAAAAAGAAACTGTATTTCTAAAACATTGTATTCACATTTCTTATAAAAATATTCCATATTATTAAAAAACAGCTATAATATTAAAGTTCAGTCAGAGTGAAACAAAATGGATCTGTTAATAGTAGGGTGAATGGACAATCTCCTCTGCTTTGAGGCTATAGTAGAAACTAAAGAGGAAGATAGCTGTGATAAAATAAAACTAAAAAGAAACAAAACTGAAAATACTTTATCAATTCTGTAAAAGGTTAATTTATATCATCAAGTATCTCATTCAATATATAAGAAAAAGTTTCAAGACCTTAAAAGGTGAATAAAAAAATGTATTTGATAGGAAACAGAGTTGACTAATTATTGAAAAGATCCAATTTGCTGTTGAATAAGTGAATAAATGAAGTTACCTTTATACTTATTCCAACTTAAAAATGATAACTATTGGAATTAGTGATAAGCTTGTGTTTTATATGCAAATACAGCTAGTCTCAATGCAGATTTTTATATTTTACTTGAGAATATGATCAGTGGTAGCATTAATAATGTGGAATCTTCAAACTCTTTAACAAGGACACAGAGACCTGAATACTTATCCTAAGTCAGTGATTAAAGAAAAAAAATCATGCAAGATAGGAGAATGATGAAATAAATTATATTTTCCCACACCACAGAACTGCAACATAATTATAAAAATTATTCATGACTTGATCAGTTTATTATATAGTAAATATATAAATGCAGAATACAGTACTGTAATTGTGATTGGTATGTAAAATATAAATGCCCATAGACCAAATCTTAACCATTTACAAAATTTGGATCAATTACTATAGGCTGCTGAGATGATCTATTTTTATTTTTAGAAATTTCTTTAATGTTACAAATGAGATTTGAAGTTCAAGTGTTATCTGCAACACTTGCCAGTTGATTAATTTAGACAAGGCACAGATATTATTTCTATCTGAGGATAATATAAATAATATCTACTCACCTACCTCAGAGCATTTTCATGAAAATCCAATACTATAATATATATCAAAACACTTGGTAAATATAAAGCACTTTAGTAGTATGTGGAGTTATTGTTATTATTATCATCAGTGCTATGGAGAACACTGCTTTGGCACAATTATTCTTTCTCAACCACAGACAGAGAGCTTTATCTCCCTGCTTCCATATGTGACACATTAGAAGTTACTTGAGCTCAAGGTCAGTTTTTAACTTTGGCTTCTTAGAGAAGCAATGGAATAAACCAAAGATCAATGTGAATTTTTTCCAAGAAAATCATCCAAAAGGAATACCCAGGGAGTGATGGAAAGCATTCCAAGGACCCCACAGGAAGAACAAGTCTTTGTCTTAGAGCTTGGATTGCTCCAACAACTTTCTTAGCCATTGTTCTTCTCCTCATTGGATAAGACTGGCTCCTTGGGCAAGTCTTATTACATTTCAGTGTCTATTAGGGGCTAAGTGTCTTTGAGAGTTCAACCAGAGGGGCTTAGCCATATGACTTCTTCAACTTTAAAAGATGGTAATATTTAGGCACAAACATTACAGATGCATTCAAGATAAAATTTGATTTCTTTTCACATAATTAAAAATATATATCAGTAATTTTTCAACCAGGGAGACTCCTTGTATCCACCAATTAAAGTTTAGGAATAATCATTTGGGAATATTTCTATGAACATTCTAGGTTGTTTTTTGACTGTCAATGTGAACTTGGACTTCAATTGCTGTTTTCATGTTTTGTTGTGTTGGAAGTATGAAAAGTAATATAGATATGAAAATATGTACTGGAGTTGCCTAGTTATTACTTCTGAAGAATAATACTTGTTGTAAAATGAATTTTGCTAATCTCTGTCTCCTTCAGTGAAATGTTCATTTGCCCATTTCATAGTTGGATTGTTTTTAACTATTCTATTGAGTCTATATAATATATAAACATAATATACATAATATATACATATGTATGTATATGACACTAGTTCTTTGTTAGATATATAATTTGCATATTTTCTCCAGTCTGTAGCTTTTCTTTTCATCCTCTTAACAAGGTCTTTCAAAAAGCAAACATTTTTAATTTTGTTTAGGTTCCATTCACCAATACTTCCTTTGTGTATCATGTTTTTGGTATTGAGTCTAAGAACTCCCTGACTAGCCTTTTATCTTGAAGATTTCCTCTTAAGTTTTTTTCTACAACTTGTATAGATTTACACTTTACATGTTTAAGTTCATGATCCATTTTGAAATAAATTATATAGCAAGTGTGGAGGGGTTGTTTTTTGTTTTAGTTTGTGTGTGTGTGTGTGTGTGTGTGTGTGTGTTTTCACTTGAATATCCAATTGTTCCAGCCGTATTTCTTGAAAAGGCCTTCCATCCTGTACTGAATTGCTTTTGCAATTTTATCAGGAATCAATTGGATATATTTGTATGGGTCTATTGATCTGTATGTTCCATTCCTCTAATACTCCTCTAATATTATAGCTGATTAGTAACTTAATATTGAATATAGAGTGATCAGTCCCACAGTTTTCTTCTTTTTTGGATTGTCCTAAGTATTATAGTCATTTTGCTTTCCCATATAAATTTTAAAATAAGCTTATATATGTCTATAAAGTACCTTGAAGGGGTTTTGTTAGGAATTATATTAGGTCTTTAGCTAAATTTAGAAGAATGGACATCTCTACTATTCTGAGTCTTCCAATAAATGAACACAGTATACATTTCCATTTACTTAGGTCTTTACAAAATGTATTTCATTAGCATTTTGTAATTTTCAGATGTAAGTCCTATACATATTTTGTTACATTTATACCTAAGTATTTCATTTTCTTTAGAGGATGGTAAATAGTATTGTTTTTAAATCTGTTTCCGCATACTCACTGTTAATATAGATACGTTGTAAGCTTTTTTCTGTAACTTTGCTAAACTCACTAATTTGTTCTAAAAATTTATTTTATTTTTTATTTTTAAAGTTACTTTATCTATTTAATAGATATTTTTAATTATTTATTTGACAGAGAGAGTAAGAGAGAGAGCACACAAGTTGGTGGAGCAGCAGGCAGAGGGAGAGGAAGAGGGAGAAGCAGGCTCCTGGTTGAGTAGAAAGCCCCAAGCAGGGCTTAATCCCAGGACCCTGGTATCATGACCTGAACTGTAGACAGACGCCCAGCTGACTGAGCCACCCAGATGCCCCTAAGAATTTTTTTAAAAGTTTCTTATGACTTTCTAAGTACACAATCATCTCAGCAAATAGGGATAGTTTCCTTTGTTCCTCTCCATTCTGTGTGCTTTTTATTTCTCTTCCTGGTCTCATTGCACTTGCTAGGACTTCTAGTACTATGTTAAATAAGAGCTGTGATGACAGACATCCTTGCCTTGTTTTTGTTCTTGTTCATAGGAGGAAAGCATTGTCTTTTTGCATTAAATATAATGGTAGCTATTGGATTTTTTGCATATGCTTTTTATAAAAATCAAGTTAAATAGTTCCTTTCTATTTTCAACTTGCTGAGAGGTGTTTTTATTTTAATCATGAATGGGTTTTGGATTTTGTCTAATTTTTTTTGCATTAATTGACATCACATAATTTGACTTCCTTAGATCCTTTTATAACTGGAATAGATACCATTTGTTCATTGTGTGCAATTCTTTTGATTCATTGTTGGGTTTGATTTGCTGATATTTTGTTGAAGTTTTTTGCGCTCAAATTAATAAGAGGTATCATCATATTTTTCTCATGAATTAATTTGTCTTTACTTCTCTACTTAACCATTACCATACCATTACTCATTTTAGAGTTGTGCCATGATTGATTCTCTCATTGTTATACCTTTTACTTATTTTCCTGATTCTAGGTTTTTTCTTCCTATTATAACATTGATGTAACATTTTAGTGTATACAATTATTTTTGTGTTTTGCTTTATTTACATACAAAAGAGTCCTAGAAGAGGATAAACATAAAAGATAAAGTCACAAAGAAACATAGGTTTTGGTGTCAGAAAGACGATTCCGCCCCTAACTATATTGCTTTCTAGATGGTCACTTAATCTGCCTGAGCCTACATTCTCTTCTTAACATGGGTACTAACTTAGGTAATATATATATAAAATGCTTAGTCCATACTGGCTACTTACACATCTTATGGAGCAGTTCTTTCCTCTCTTCTCCTGCTTCCTCTACTCCTCAGTCTCACTCTTTTACTGAATATAATTATGATGAGTTAGCTAGCATGGCCCTTTAAGGAAGATTTTTAAAGTATCTGATTTTAAAATAATAATTGGTACTAATATTTTAAACAGTCATTTTACCTCTGTAAAATTATCATTTTTTTAAGTAAAACTAAATTAATTGGGAGTGGGATAAAGAGACTGTAGGATTTATTGTGTGTGAATGTGAATGTGGGTAAAACAGAGATTTTGTTTGTGAGATACAAGGTTATATTAAAAAAAATAGGAAAATCATATTAGTAAATATTAAACATGGCATGGCAATCACATGCCTCTTAATTTCCAAAAGTCTCTCTATTCCTTAACAACCATATTTGAATTTCTCATAGATGGTAATTTCACTATAAAGAGACCCAGAGGATTTCCCCCTGCTGTTTTCAGTGATGATGATGATGATGATGATGATGATAATGAAGGAGAAATAGGCAGAGGAGAGGAAAGAAAAAGGGAAAGGAGGTGAGCTGGGTAAGATTAGTTAATATAAATCATTTGTTGAGAACCTACCTAGTGTTTGGACATTTCTTTGTACTTCTGATGATGAATCTAGGGTTGTTTCTGGCTTCCCCTTCCTATTATCTTTATTTGTTTTCATCTTATTTGAGCATACTGAGAGAGTATACCAGCAATAGAAGATGGTCCAGTTCTCTGCACTTTATCATATTGCCTACTCTTCCTTTGAAATTATTTACTAACTTTTATAAGGTTGATAGCCACAATGTTAACCTATTAGTCTCTCATTCTTTTTTTTTTTTTTTTTTTTTTTTTTTTAGTCTCTCATTCTTAGTGAGCTGTGCTGCTTTCTTTTATAAATTATGATTGGAGGGCAGCCCGGGTGGCTCAGCAGTTTAGCACTCAGGGTATGATTCTGGAGATCTGGATCGAGTTCCACATCAGGTTCCCTGCATGAAGCCTGCTTCTCCCTCTGCCTGTGTCTCTGCCTCTCTCTCTCTCTCTCTCTGTGTGTCTCTCATGAATAAATAAATAAAATCTTTTAAAAAATAAAAAAATAAATTATGATTAGAACAAATCAGAATTGAGAGTCAAATTATAATGAATAAAGAATTCTTTCACCATTTTTAATATTTTATTCATTTCATTTGGTTTATATCAGAGTTATGTATAAGTTTACAGGATAATAAATTATTATATGTGTTTGTTATTATTACTATTTTTTTACTCAAACAAGATCTTTGAGGTGCTGGGTCATGCACCTTTGGTTTTCGAACCTGGATAATTTTATTTTGAGAAGTCATGTGACTCAATATTTTTAGGACTAGCTGTATCTACGCACAAAGCCCTGCCTTGCCTTCACCTTTGAACCTGGGTTCCTCGAAGACCCAGTTTCCTATTCACCTCAGCTCATGATCCCCAATGGGAGAGTGAGGCACCGTTCAGCCAAGTAGGCTGAAGAGCCTGTCTTTCTCCAAACAAAAGCTAATCATGAGTTTCCTGGAAGAGAGAGATAGTTTGACTGTTTGGTCAGGAAAATGCCATGGTGAGGTAAACTTGCCTGACTCTACTAGTCTTTAAGGACTAATCTTTTTATATGAGAAGAATTACAGAGAAGATTACATGTCATGAACTCTAATGGGCACCAAGTAGGCTCTTGGGGATAGGGAGATTGGTTGGAAGGGATGCATTTAGAACCCAAAGGAAAATAGGTGGCATAATTTAACATAATGCAATATTTCTGTCATTCATTTCTATCACTATTCTAAATCTGCATATACTCTTCATTAAATGTATCAGCTTAAGAAATCTACTATGATCATAGTTGACTAATATGTCACCTCACATGTAATCATGACAATCTGAGATTAACCAGCTATTGAGTGCTACTTTTATGATGCTTTTGCTAGCAGATTCTTACTTAGAAATGTGAACATTTGGCAGATATACTCATACTTGACTCTCTGCTGTACAAGTTTCTTAAATCTGAAAAAGTAGCCAGATTCTCACTTGATAGTTCTTGAGTCTTTAAATTTTTTCATGCATCAAGTAAAGATATTTTTCAAGAAAGGATTTTAAAGAGCCACATTCCACATCCTTTGTAAGTTATGGTAGTTAAAAAAATGAAAAATACATTACTCATTCATTTAGAAGTAATTTGAGAATACATGTCCCAAGCATCATCCTAGTTTCTGTAAGGTGATACAAAAATGGATATGGTTAAGTCCATCCATCCATTCAGTCAGTCAGTCAGGTTATCAGTCAATAAATACTATTGAGACAACTTAATAAAATATGGTTTCCATTTGTAGTGTAGGATTCCTACCTAACAAAATTATTGAGATCCTTTGGGTTAATTATGAAATGAATGTAAGAGATCATTGATGCAAGTGATGAAACTTCATGCTTGGGGACGTTTGTTCAACATCAAACTAGTCAGCCTCTATGTACTCCTGACCATACAAGGTACTGGAACACACACTAATTTACCTTAATTGAATAAAAGTTCATCATATACTTATGGAGTTCCACATTCTAAGCTAGGTACTGGAAATAACCAGATGAAAGAAGCATGCTTGTCTTTGAAGAACTTGATAGGAATGGAGATAAGGATTCTCAGGAATTGTGTGATGGTATGAGTGATATTGAGTACTGAGGAAGGAGCAGAAGTTTCCTGACAGTAGTGATACATGGACTGAATTTCAAAATGCTGAAGCAGCTGGGACATCAGTGTTCAGCCACAAGTGGAAGGGATCAGAGATCTGAGAGAGCTTGCTCTTTTGGAGGGACTACATGGCATGTGTTATTACTGGAGCATGAAGTCTATGGAAGAGCATTGGGAGAGGTCCTGGAAGCTGGGAGAGAGCATTTGGAGATTCTTCTGAAAGGGATGATGAGTCAGATTCTACTTTCCGTCTGACCTGCCAGTATTTCACTGGCACATTTTCCCCCCAGCACATCTGATAAATTTGTTGTATTTTTATTTAAAATAATAGTAGTATTATTTGAGCTCCTCAGTGACAGAAAACAAAGAATAATCATGAAGACAGCTCCAGTGTCAAGACATGTTCCTCATTGGTGCTACCTCTCAAGTGAGTTATATGAAGCACCTTCAGTTGTATTTATTCCTCTAGTCCTCTGCACAGACTAATGGGATAAAATGAAATTTCTTTTGTTTGCTAGATGAGGAAATGGAAGCCCTAAAATAGAAATTGGCTTTTGCCAAGCCATACAGGGAACCAATGGCTGGACTAGAATCCAGATCCAGAGCCCAGGCTCCTGGTCCTAGTGCAGTGTTTCCGCCATGAATCGTGTAGGCTCTGTTCTGCTGTGATCACAGTGTGCACTGACTCACTCTCAGAGTGTACAATTTAGAATGTGAAGCAGGTGAATCCATTACCATCTCATGTTTCTAGACAGCATTCAGTCCTTTATTAACTACCCACTGTGTGCATTTCATTCCACCTCTGATTCTACATACCTCTTAATTTTGAGCAGATTCTCAAATTCTACTTTTTATTTGCTCACATATAAAAGTGGGCCCAGTGATAGTATCTAAAACACAAGATAATATGTCCTTAGCAGAGGACCTGGCATATGTTAATCCCTCAAAACCATTATATAGTAGCTAAAGTGATTAATAACATCCTGGTCCTGCATTCTCTGTGCTTTAGCCTAGTGAGAACACCAAAATTCAGAAGACAAATTTAAGAAGTTTCAACAGGACTTAAAGGCAGAAAATTCTGGGCATTCCAGACCTTTATTATTATTGTTTAGCATAATGGAGTCAAGCATTTTTGGCTATTTACCCTTTCTGTGGCTTCTTACTGTTCTGCCCAAAATGCATGGTTGCTAAAGAAAAACACCTACTGGTGAGGGAAATGGATTGACTTAATATTGGGAACAACATCATCTTCTTTCCCTCTACTACCTCCTATACCACTAACTGCTCTAAAAGTTCTTCTGTCCTCTCCTGTAGCTGTTTTTCTTGGCCTACTGAGAGTTTTTTTTTTTCTTCTTCTTCTTGGGTATCTCATGGAATTGGGAGTTACTCCATTAGTTATGGCAGTACCCATAGGCCTGTCATGGATAGACATGGAGCCATGGATAAGTATGAGTTAGGTCCTCACTGCACACACCCACACATTCTCACATACCACACACACACACACACACACACATCCCATATACACGTGCATACCACACATGCACAAACACAGACAGAACATTCCTGTTTCCATTTAGTTTGGCTTCTTAAATGAAATAGTTTATGTAAGTAAGACCATAGGTTAAGTACGCCCATGTTGAGAGATCTGACAAACGAGTCTGGCCTGAGAGGCATTTTTTATATCATAGGGCTTAAACAGCATCATTTTCAGGGGTCAAGCCCTACTGGGCCTGGCTTGGGGTTCTTTGCCAGTTTTGAGGGTGTGGTATGGAGAATTTGATGTTTACTTTAATGACTGTGAGAAGTCTCTTAAACAGATTGGCTGCCTAGGAAAACATTTCAGATGCTTCTCAGTCTTGAACTTTGGCTTCTCCAGTCATGACCAAAGGAATATTAGTGTAAGTTTAAAAACTTCTCTGATCATTCCATTAAAATTGCGGTTTCTCTCTTCTGTAAAATTAGCTAACCTCACTTAACCATGGCCACTGCTTATATATAATCAAACTATACTCATAAAATTACAACTTTGCTTTACCAAAACCTAAACCGAAGCTCTCATACTGATGAGTGTAGCCTTCACAGGGCTGAGATTGATGTAGTACAAGCTTCTTGACAGCAGGTGCCTTATTTTGTTTTCTAGTATGTCCTCAGCTCCTGGAACAGAAACTTCATTTATACCAACAGAGTATGAGTTCTTTCAGGGAGTTTTATTGAGTCTCTCATCTTGGTGGATGTCTGGCACATAGCAGACTTTTCAATAAGTATTTGAGTGGGATTGATCACTGACCCCTGCAATTCTGTCTTCTGACCTTCATTAGTGTAGATTCAGACCTTGGTTCTTATTAAGAGGACTACTCTTTGGAGAGGTAACTCATAAAGTTGGTTTTCATGCCTGCTGCCTATGAAGGATGGGGAAGTGAGAGTAATGTGACATGGTAGGATTAAGTGGTTGGAGTGATGTGATGTGGTAGGAGTGATGCGGTAGGGGTAAGTGGTTACAACTATGGGGCAGGTTAGGAACAGATGAGGGTTTTCCTCCTTCAACTCTAAACTGCAGCCAGGCATTAAACAGCCCTGTTCTCTAGCCCATTTCCTTCAGGGCTCTCCCATGCTGTCTGTTGTCTGAAACACAGAACATAAAGTTACTGCCATCCCCTTAGGAATAACAGGCTACTCTCCTACTGGCTGAACAATGTAAGTCCATGGATGAATATTTTGCCGTTTTTCACAGCTCTAGTGAATCCTACACATGAATTTTTTTTCTCAAATTTATATTTTTATATGACTATAAAAACAAGATGTATTCATTTGAAGAAAATTGGGGTTACACATAAGGTATAAATAAACAGAATAAAATTACTGATTGACATTTATTATATTTCATTCCAATAATTTCTTATGTCAACTTTTTTCCTTTTGCACTATTCAGATCATATGGTATGAAAAAGAAAATATTTTGACTTTTCACTTAATATAATTAGTATAAACACCTTCTCATAACATTAAATGGCATTGCAAATGCATGTCACAAAACCACAAACTTTTGTATTATGCAAGCATACCATAATATACCTAGATATTCCTCCATTGTTTGGCAGAAATTAATGAGTAGCAGAATAAGAAGTCTTTCTAAGCATGGAGGTCAGTGTTAGGTCATGCTTGGGACTGTAGAGACCAAGCTTTTGATATTCCCGGCTTGAGATGATCATTTCATGTTTTCTTTTCTTTTTTTTTTTTTTTTTGTTTCATGTTTTCTAAATCTAGTCTTTATTCATTGCCATTTGATTAACATAGATGCTTCACTGGATATGGATAAATAAGATGTCTGTAGAAATAATAATATCCTCATTCTGTGCCCTCTGACTTTTATAATTTTGAAAAGACAGAAATGACACGTGGTCTAATGGATGAGTATAGGCAAACAAGTCACAAACACCAACAAAGATTTTTACCCTTTACGACTTACCAAATAGTTCAAAAGAACATAGATAGTACATTTCAACATTAATTTGAATGACTAATGGTCTGGTTTGATAAAATTAAATGAACACTGACTAAGCCTCCATCAATGCCAGACATAATTTAGAAGGCTCTGGAAGAGCCTAAAACTTCACAGAAAAAAAAAAACTGAATTAATTAAGAAACTCAGTAAAGTTGCAGTATACAAAATCAACACACAAAAATCAGTTGCACTGTTTTTTTAAAGATTTTGTTTATTTATTCATGAGAGACACAGAGAGAGAGGCAGAGACACAGGCACAGGGAGAAGCAGGGTCCTCACAGGGAGTCTGGTACAGGACTTAATCCCAGGACCCCGGGATCATACCCTGAGCCAAGGGCAGATGCTTAGCCACGGAGCCACCCAGGCATCCTTCATTTGCACTTCTTTACACCAACAATTATTTATCCAAAAAGGAAATCAAGAAAACAATCCTATTTACAATAGCATCAAAAAAGATAAAGTACTTAGGAATAAATTTAGCCAGAAAGTGAAAGATCTATATACTGAAAACTATAAAACAGTGATGATAGAAAATGAAGAAGACACACATAAATGGAAAGATATCTCATGTTCATTGATTGGAGGAACTAATATTGTTAAATGCCCATACTACCTAAAGTGAATTACACATTCATTGCAATCCCTATCAAAACTCCAATGTCATACTTCACATAAAAAGATGAAAAAACTAGTTCTAAAATTTGTCTGAAGTCACAAATATCCTGAATAACCAAAACAACCTTGAGAGAGAAGAGACACATCACACTTCTTGATTTCAAATTATATTACAAAACTGTATTAATCAAACAGTATGGTACTGGCATAAATATAGACACATGGACCAATGGAACAGAATTGAGAGCCCCAGAAACCTGTGCATATATGGTCAACTAATTTTCTTTTTTTTTAAGGTTTTATTTATTTTTAGAGAGAGAGTGTGACTGGGCAGAGGTGCAGAGGCAGAGGGAGAGAGAGAACCTCAAGGAGACTCCACATCTAGCATGGAGCCCAATGCAGGACTTGATCTCACAACTCCAAGATCATGATCTGGGCAGACATCAAGAGTTGGGCGCTTCACCGACTGAAAAGAAAAGAAAACCGTGCAGCCACTAAGAGCCAATTAACTCTACAAGGAACCAAGAGCCAGGAATGGGGACAGAATAGCCTCTTTATTAAATGATGCTAGGAAAACTGGATATCCATATGCAGCAAATGAAATTTGACCCTTATTATATACTTACATAAACTCAAAATAGATTAAAGATTTAAACATAAGACCTGAAACCATAAAATTCGTAGGAAAAAAGGGAAAAGCTCCTTTTTTTGGGTATGACGGCAAAAGCTTAGGTAACAAAAGCAAAAATACACTTGGTGGGAATGTAAATTGGTGCAGCTACTACTGAAGAGACTATGGAGTACCTCAAAAACCAAAAATAAAACTACCATCTGATCCAGCAATCCCTCTTCTGAGTATGTAATTAAAGGAAGTGAAATCAGTATCTTGAAGAGTTATCTGCACCTCCATTTTCATTGTAGAATTGTTTATAATAGCCAATATGTGGAAGCAACTTATGTATTGTATCCATCAACAAATAAATGGATAAAGAAACTGCAGTATGTATGTATATAATTGAGTATTATTCAGCCTTTTA
Source organism: Vulpes vulpes (assembly GCF_048418805.1). NCBI lineage: Eukaryota > Metazoa > Chordata > Mammalia > Carnivora > Canidae > Vulpes > Vulpes vulpes. The sequence continues at coordinate 97,955,178 of NC_132787.1, read as the reverse complement.
AAAGAAGGAGATCTTGCCATTTGCAACAACATGGATGAACCTGCAGAATATGCTTGCTTTGCAAAATAAGCCAGATAAAGAAATAAAAGCACTGCATTATCTAACTTATATTTGGAATCTAAAAATGTTGAATACAGCAAGTAGAGTGGTGGTTACCAGCTTTGAGAAAGTGGGAGAAATGGGTACAAAGTTATAGTTATGTAGAATGAATAAGTCTAGAGATATAATGTACAGCGTGATGACTATAGTTAATAATATCATATTGAGGGGATCCCTGGGTGGCTCAGCAGTTTGGCACCTGCTTTTGGCCCAGGGCGCAATCCTAAGAGTCCTGGGATCAAATCCCACGTTGGGCTCCCAGCATGGAGCCTGCTTCTTCCTCTGCCTGTGTCTCTCTCTTTCTCTCTGTCTATATAAATAAATAAATAAATCTTTAAAAAAATAATATCATATTGAACACTGGAAATTTGCTAAGAGTAGATTTCAGGTGCTCTCCTAATACACACTCACGCATACATGTACAGACAAGATTGTAACTATGTGAGTAGATGTGTTAGTTGGCTTGATTATAACAATTATTTCACTGTTGATTTGATCAAATTTCAAAGCACCATGTTTCACATGTTAAAATATTTTTTTAATTAAAAAAATAAAAGATATAAAAGAATGGAAATTAGCAAAGGGCAAGTTTGGGGCATAAGGAAACAAAATGACATGGAATGTGAAGCCCAGGATCTTCTCTTCAGTTGTGTCAGCACCTGGGCCAGCAAGTTCTGTACTGATGATATGATGTTGGACTCAGGCTGTCCTAGTCTTACACCTGTCTGTCTAGGAAGTACCTGCCTAGGAAGAGACAGAACTGGATGTTTGGAAGCATTTAATTCAAAGTGAAACCAGGTCTGTTTTGTTGGAGATTGAATAGATTGGAAAATGAAATCTTACGAATTGTCAAATTGGATTTGTGGGAGCAGACTGAACTAGATATTATTCAGTTGAAGATATAAGTTAGAAGTATGTTGATATATTTGCGATGCCTTGATATAATTTTTAAAGTTTCCTCAAGTAACTTTTTATAATTTTAGCATACATAGTACCTCCTGGATGGATAAGACTATGTTAGCAGAGTGGTAAGAGGGAAGGAGAGGATAATTTATGCCAAATTAAGTATAGCTTCTCACTCAATAGGAATTATGATTCAGCATAGAATACAGACATCACATGGTTATAAGTAGAATGAATGGGTGGGCCCTAACGATGCCAAATGTGGCTAAAGATGGACATGATCAACTTTGGGACACCAGTTTAGAATTTTGATGTCAAGGAGACAGTGAGGCCCCATAAAATCTTGCTGCTTAGCCTATTGGTTTTGGCAGAGTCATTTAGGATCTGAAGAAAGAATAGATTGAGATAGGTAGGGTGACTTAAATATTCAATCTAGGGGAAGTAGAACAAAGGTAAATTTCTGCTGGGCAGGATTTTTCAAACTGCAAGTTGTTGCCAGGATTTAAAAACAACAACAAAAACAACAACATAAAAGTAAGCCAGAGTTAGTTGGTATACAAAAGATCAGAATGATATCACAGACAGAAAAGAGAAGTATGATTCCATAAAACTTTGGTTTCTGTTTTGATAGCAGAGAGAAGCATAACATACATTTCTTACCCTAAGTCCAGGTCCAAAGTGTTGAAAACAATGCTCTAAAGATCTGCTGGAAACAAACGAGGGAGGCATTTGAATTTTTTTTTAATCTTATTAGGACAATGAAAGATTTCATTATAGCATGTTATTTATTCTATAAAAGCTCTAATTAAGCTTGTTTCAGTGTTATTAAAAAATTAGATCATGGGATGCCTGGATGGCTCAGTGGTTGAGCGTCTGCTTTCCACTCAGGGCGTGATCCTGGAGTCCCAGGATCGGGTCCCACATTGGGCTCCCTGCGTGGAGCCTGCTTCTCCCTCTGCCTATGTCTCTGCCTCTCTCTTTCTGTGTCTCTCATGAATAAATAAATAAAATCTTTAAAATAAATAAATAAATAATTGAATTTTTCCCTAGATAATTTTTAAAAATATTTCGAGGAACAGAGTTATAACAAACAAATATAAACAAACACTACTAGGGCTAAACAATTGACAAGGAAGAAAACAGCTATAATGTGCTTTATCTGTGATTATTTCTGTGTAGATGTGAATATGTTTGTATCTGTTTGTAAATTATTACTCAATCTAAAAGATTAGGTCATTTTTTACAAATAGCAAATTGGCGCTGAATGTAGTGATAAAGCAAATTAAATGGTCTTATTTGATTTCATGGCTCTCAGGGACTCTGGATATTTTTAGGACTAATAAGCTGCATAGGATCTTCTTAGCCATTAGTCTAGCTATGTTTTCTTCAGAATATTGAAAAGTAAATACTCTTCAAGGAAGAAAAATCTATATCTTTTAGAGAAGTTGGTGTCAGATACGAGACTTCGTTTGTTAGGCTTAGAAAAGCCTTTACTATCGTTGGGAAAAAAATAAATTACTGTTTTACAAGCCTATGATTGTTGCTACTGACAATGGTAAGGGTTTTGTTATAAGACCAAAGCAAATCGATTGAGGTGGTTTAATGAAAAAATAAGTTTTTAAGTGAAGGTGATCATATCTGGAAAGGAGTTTTAGCAATTAGCAAAATGATGCTGATTGTTTTGAAGTATTGTCTATGCAGTAAATTTCAGGAGCATGTTATCATGTCTACCATTCCCAATGCTGTTTTTTCAAAAATATTCCGTTTGTGTAAGTGTGTGTGCTGCCAGCTGGGTAGGATTCCTTTTACAAAGACCTAACTGAATGAATTGGAGAGGACTCTTTATTTATCTATGATTTCAACTCCACCTGTTTACCATTTTCTTGTTAAAAGGAATTAGTGAGTGTTGGGTATGTGGCTATGAAGCAATTGAACAAATCTCCACTGCAACTATAATACAAATCCATCTTCAATCCCAGAGCAAATTGTTCTCATTTTGGGAGGGAAAAAGGTATTTTCTCAGCTAAAAACAAAAATTAACAAATATTTTGCAGAAGGTGAACTCTAGGGTCCCAACCAAATCCTGAACAAATTAGAGTGAAGCAGAAACAGCTGTTGGGTAAAATGCACATCCTAAGTGTAGGTTCTGGGCTGTCAAGCCAGATTGCTTGGAGCCAGCCCGTCCCAGCTTTACCATTTCTCAGCACCTTGGCAAAGAGTAGGAAATGTGGAAAGAGGGAGCACATGTTCATGAAAAACAACAGGACCTCCAGATTCTCTTTGGTTTGGCACCTATGGTATTCCAAGGTGATTCCTCACCCCTTGTGTTCCTCTGGGAAGCAGCTCACGAAAATGAAGAAGACTTGCTTCTGTGATAGGAGGATGAATGAAGGTGTGACTGGGCTGTGAAAAAGTGGCAAGCTTCTCAAAAGAATTGTCATTTTGCAAGTGTTCTCCCCAGACAAGGTTTAGTGTGATAATCCTGCAACCTTCACCCTGGAAGGTTATACTTTGTGTAAAAGTGCACAAGACATTTTCTACATTTATCCAATCATAATTTGAGAGATACAGAATGATTAAAAAAAAACTGAAACACAGTCTTGATCATTTTTCAAATTCCAAATTTGCTCTCACTCCACCTAAAACTGTTACATTTGAGTCTAGGAAAGGTGTCAAATGGTTCCAAGTATCCTATGATCTTTTAGATATGCTAAGAAATTGTAAAATGATTTAGTGCTATTCCTCTTTCAACTTTATGCTTATTTTTCTTGTTAAATTTTGAAGTGTGCCTAGGGACCCAGAGGAAAAGCATACTTCTTTCCATTCACATTTTGAACAGATTAGAAATAAGAACAAAAAGAGTGAAATTTCAAGGCCAAAATATAATCTTCATAATGGTAAGGCAGCTATGGTTTAATATGACTTCTTTATTGGGGTGTATGGGCTTTTTAACACTGGGCTAGAATTAGAAAGTCTTATGGAGACTCTTCCACGTATCAAAGGCTTTGTCCGCAGGAAACTTGTTTGCCATGTGACCAAGAACAATCAAAAACATATGCTCTCAGTGGAATATAATCCCTCCAACATCATTATAGTATAATTTATCTTTTTATATATAGCTTAGTTTCTATTTATAATGCATACATATGATGAAAACAAATGAGAAAGATCTAAAACGGAATGATAAAGTCTCTTATTTATCTACCTTTCTCCTTCATCTGATACTCCAATGGCCACCAATCTTAAATAGTTTCCATTTTTACTTTCTTTGATTGGTAGCATTATAATTTTAAATGACAAATTTCTTTTTTTTTAAAGATTTATTTTTATTTATTTATGATAGACAGAGAGAGAGAGAGAGAGAGAGAGAGAGAGAGGCAGAGACACAGGCAGAGGGAGAAGCAGGCTCCATGCCAGGAGCTGGACACGGGACTCGATCCCGGGACTCCAGGATCGTGCCCTGGACCAAAGGCAGGCGCAAAACCGCTGAGCCACCCAGGGATCCCCAAATGATATACTTCTATTTATACTTCTTTTTTTAAGATTTTATTTATTTATTCATAAGAGAGAGAGAGAGGCAGAGACAGAGGGAGAGGGAGAAGCAGGCTCCATGCAGGGAGCCTGATGTGGGACTCGATCCCCAGGACTCCAGGATCACACCCTGAGCCAAAGGCAGACGCCCAACTGCTGAACCACCCAGGCGTCCCCCTATTTCTACTTCTAAAGTTATTTTTATACAGTATCTCTTGATGTCCCTCCATAAAAGATGAGGAATTTTGCACAGACTACTTCCCACCTCCTCTTTTCTCTGCACCTTCCTGTTTTTTATTGGGCATTTTCTTTTTTTAACTTTATTTGTGGGAGGAGACCTACTTAAAAGTAAGCTCCCAGAGTTCAAACTGCATTTCATCACTTATTTACTTATTAGCTATGTAATCTTTTTTTTTCTAGTTAGCTATGTAATCTTGAAAAAGATACTTTGCCTGTCAAAACTTCAAATTCCACATGCGTAATTGAGGGTAATAATGGTACCTCTTTCATAAGTAACTGTGAGGACTAAATTGTTCAATCTATATAAAGTGCTTAGCACTGTGCCTAGAAGTCAAAAAACACTAAACAAATGTTACATGTGGTTCTGTGACAATAATACACTTTGTCAAGAGGTTGATTCTAAAATTTGAAATCTAACAAACAGAATCTACAATATCATGATTATTTAAATATTCTTAATGGTAGACTCAAATAGCATGATTGGACTTCTAGAAAAACAGATGTAAATTTTTGTCCCTAAAACTGTCCTTTAAAAAAGATGCTTCCAAGTGTCAGTGTTTAATAGATGTTCTTAATTTTTTCCAGGTTTCCTTATTTCTTCTGGTTACACTATTTTTTTTAATATATTTTAATTTGAGGTGATATACAGTATTGGTACTCAGCTTATAGGTTCCATGGTTTATGTGACCTTATGCAAGTGAGTTAGCTTTTCTATATCTTATTTGTCTTATCATGAGATGGGGTAATAATAATATCTTATTCATAGTGTTATTATAAATAATAAATGAAACAATACATAAATAGCACATAGTAAGGCGTCTAGCACTTTGCTGTTTTTTCTCCTTTTTTTAATTTTGGAAGAGTACTTTATTCATTTATTTATTCTTACAAAATGTTGGGGCACTTGGGGCACCTGGGTGGCTCAGTTGGTTAAACCTCTGTCTTTGGCTCAAGTCATGATCTGGAGCTCCTGGGATCAAGCCCTGAGTCAGGCTTCCTGCTCAGTGGCAAATCTGCTTCTCCCTCTCCCTGTGTGATTTCTTTCACTCTTGAGCTCTCTCAAATAAGTAAATAAAATATTTAAAAAAAATTTTGGGACACCTAATGTTCTTTGTACAAAATACATTTTTATTTTCCTCTCCTAAGTGAGTGCTTTTAAGATTCTAAATTAAATGTTGGAATTTGGAGTTCTGTTTCCCATTAATGATGGAATAGCTTACTGCAGACCAACATTCCCCCAATAACATCTAGACAAGCTGGAAAAAAATATCATGTAGGCACTGGAGAGCCCATATAGCAGCCGGGACTGACCAGCTGGGACAGAACCCAGTAAGAAGCTAAGTACATTGAAGTTAATCCAAAATTTTGCATTGCTTTCTACTGAAGATATGTGCTGTTCTCGGCATGGGACCAATAGCCTAAAAAGTTGTGCAGTAAGTGGCAGCTAAACGAGCAGAGCATTTGGCAATCTCCTGGGACTGAGGAGATAAAAATTGGATTCCATATACCAAGGAAATGGGCTCACTCATGGTAAAAGCCTCATCCTGCCAGTTAGGACCTCTAAAGGGAGTACACACTAGGACTAGAAGCAAACTGGAAATAGATCATCTCTCTCTCTCTCTCTCTTTCTCCCTCTGTCTCTCTCTTTGTCTCTCTGTCTCTCTGTCTCTCTGTCTCTCTCTCTCTCTCTCACACACACACACATACACACACACACACACACACACACACGAGGAATTGAGTTTTGTCAATGACGGATTGGATTATGGTGATCTGTACCTATTCTAAATGCTTACTAGAGCATAAAACTCTGTCCTTTAGAGGAAGATAAGTCAGTCAAATCTCAAATTATGTCTACAATTTTTTTTATTCACAATGTCTGCCATTAAATAAAAATAACCAAGCATGTCAAGAAATAGGACCAAATGACCAAAACCAAGAAGAAATACAGACAATAGAATCAGACTAACAGGTGATCCATTTATTATTTCACATTTACTTTTATGGTATAGTGATTACGGTGTTAAAAAAAATGTCAAGAGTAAGAATTTTTAGGGAACTAGGATATATTAAATAATGGAAATTCTAGAACTGAAAAATACATAAAAGAAAATTAAGAACTAAGAATAGAGATTTAAAAGATTCATCATAAAAAAATTAAAAAACAAAAATAAATAAAAAAATAAAAGATTCATTAGAGAAGAGAGGATAAATTAATTAAAAGATAGATTATGATAAAATATCCAAATTAATGCAAAGAAAAAAAAAGATGTTAGATAGCTAAAAATGCATTAAAGACATGTGGGGTATGGTGAAAATATCTGCCATATATACATCTGAAGTCCTAGAAGAATAGGGAAAAGGATTATGAGGAAAGCAAAATTTGAAGAGATACTGGCCAACAATTACCCTGAACTGATAAAAATCATCAAGACACAAAATTCAAGAAAAATTACAAGCCCTAAATTGGCTAATTTTTAAAAATATGTATAACATGTTAAAACTACTAAAAACAAAAGAAAATCTTAAAAGTGGTCAAAAGAAAAAGATATTTTGCCTTCAAACGAACAACAAGACTAACATTTAAATTCTCATCAGAAATGATGGAAACTAGAAGATGATGGATTAGCATCTTTAACAGTGCTTAAAGAAAATAACTGAAAACCTAAAATTTTGTGTTCAAGTCAATATACTCCAAAAGTAAGGAATAAAAAAATCAAAAAGACAACACAGTGTATGTTCTCATTCATTTGGGGAATATGAATAATAGTGAAAGGGAATATAAAGGAAGGGAAAAGAAATGTTGGGAAATATCAGGAAGGGAGACAGAACATAAAGACTCCTAACTCGGGGGAAATGAACTAGGGGTGGTGGAAGGGGAGGAGGGCGGGTGTTGGAGGGGAATGGGTGACGGGCACTGAGGTGGACACTTGACGGGATGAGCACTGGGTGTTTTTCTGTGTGTTGGTAAATTGAACACCAATAAAAGTTAATTTAAAAAAAAAAAAGAAAATCAAAAAGAGAATTTGTTGTCAACAGATCTGTGCCAAAAGTAATAATCAGAACACAAATTGTCAGATTATTGATGTAGACCCGAATATATATGAAATTGCTTCACTCTAGTTTCCTTGGGTCCCCTTTCAAGGCCCAAAGATGTGCAAGAAGAACAAAGTTGTTGTTTTAAGCTTATGATATAAGAGCATTTTTAGTACAGAATCCCCTGACCATACAGAGTGACCAGTTTATTTAAGTTTTTTCTCTCATTTCATCATTTTTCTGTCTACTATTTGTGAACGATGCTCTATGTTGGTACTTTTAGTACTCTAATTAGTTTTTTTAAGTAATTCAAAATTGACAAATTCTAAATACTTCAAGTAGATTCTCAAATTCTGATGTATATATATATTCTTAAAGATTTTATTTATTCATGAGAGACACAGAGAGACAGACAGACAGACAGTGGGAGAAAGAGGTTCCATGCAGGGAGCCCGATGTGGGACTCCCATCTCAGGACTCCGGGATCATGCCCTAGGCTGAGGGCAGGCACCAAACCGCTGAGCCACCCAGGCATCCCTCTGATGTATATTTGGATCACCCGAGGATCTTGTTAAAATGCAAGCAACCTGAATTGGAGCCTGAGATTCTGCATTTCTAATAAATTCCTGAGTGATGCCAATGCTAAGGTACCTGGACCGTGCTTTGAGTAGCAAAGTCTTTAAGTACTTATCTTGGCTTACTTCATCTTTAAATTTATATTTTACTCTTGTTCCATTTCTTAGTTTTATACTCCTACAAATTAAACATTATTATTTACATACTATTTATTTAGATTAACTCATTATTTCTTTGCTTACTACTTCTTCTTGTATTTCATTTTATTTCTTTTAGAATTTCTGTGGTGAAGATAAGTTGGTAATAACCCCCAAGTTTCATTATACAAAACTATCTTTATTTTCTCCTCCTTGTTGAAAAACAATTTTACTGGGCAAAGCATTCCAAGATACTGCATTGTATTCTGATCTCCATATACACTAACATGAAATGAGTCATCTCTCTATTGATATTCTGGTGATCTGTCTTTCTCTATACTTACTTTAAGGACTAATTTTCTTTCATGTTCATTATCTCACTATGATATAGTTTTGTGTGAAGTTATTTTTTCTTTATTCTTTTTGGAATATACTAGATTTCTTGGATCTGGGAATTGGTGTTCTTCAATGGGTCTGGAAAATTCTCAAACATAATGTCATTAAATATTGGCTTATTCTCATTCTTGCTTCTTTTATAATTACAATTGGACAATTGTTGGCTCTATGCACTCTATACTCTGGCTCCTAATTTCTCTTTCATATTTTCTCTCTCTGTGTCTTTCTGAGTTGAATTTTTAACATTTTAAAGACTGTATTCTAGGTCACTAATTCTTTTCAACTTTAATCTATTTAGTTGATCCATTTTATTTTTTAAATTTTGAGTATAGTTTTTCATTTATAATATTTTATTTGCATCTTTAAAAATATTGCTATATTTAAAAATATCAATTATCCTTTGTATTTTTTATTTCTTCAAAGTAATATAGTTGTTACATATTCTCTGGGAATTATATATATGATACGTTAAGGAATTGATTCTCCAGAATTTAATTCAAGGTGCCTTGTCTCTTTGTGCTTTTCTTTTTTTCCAGTGAGTTGTTCATTTTCTTTGGAACTTTATCTGTGGGAATTCTTTGAGGCCTGTGTTGAATTAGTATTCTTCCAGAAATGATGTGTGTTTGCTTCTGCCAGTTTCCTGGGGGCACCATTGACCTAGGACCACTTTAAATTAAATTGTCCGTTTGAGATTTTTCAGACCTCACAGGTGGTGTAAATTTGGATGGCAAACTTGTGAAGGATCTGTTGTGGTTATAAAATCTCATGGGTTTTTTTTTCCCCTCTACTGGTGCCAATGCAGAGATTGGAAAGTTTTCTTGATCTATTTTTGGCAGTGAATTTGTTTCTCATTCAACCTTCTACAAAGGGTATAGCCAACTGGGACTCTGGCCCATTGGGACTCTAGCTTTATGCAGAGGTCTCCTAACAGACTACCCACCTGGGAGCAACCCCTCACAATTTTATCCTACCCTCTCAACCCTGTGTACTTTGTATGATGGCATCCCAACATGTCTAGGATAAAATAATTCTTTATGTCCTAGAAATTAAACAAGTTTTTCTTCCTCTTTCCTTCAGGGTCTTGTGCAGCCAATGTGGGCAGGCGAGGGAGGCCAATTACATGTTTAAAGCACTTAGTTACATTCTACCCATTGCACAATCTTATAATACTACTTTGTGCTTCTGTCTCAAGCTCATCATGGGAAGAATATAACATAACAAAATTAATTTCAGTGTGTTCTGAACTAGATTGAGACTGCCAGTAAAATGGGATGTTATCTTAAGTTTGTTTTGTCACAACCTTCCTGCATAGTTCATGCCTTCTTTTTTGCACATAGTAGGTTCTCATTGAATGTCCAATGAGGTATTCAACTAATAACATTAATACTAACCCTATGATTAATCTGTCTGTGAAAATAAATCAACGGAAATCTTGAATTCAGCTAATAATTGGTAAGTTGTAGCTTGATTATTTCTGCATTTGGGTGCCTTCAATTAATTCTGGAGAAACCAAATTCAGTTACATGACTGGGTATTTGAGAATGTTATTCTTCCCAGAATCAATCCTCCCTCTGATTTCTAGTCTCAGCCATCTACATGGACAGTGGATGGAATCAAAAGTAGATAATCAAGTGGAAGAGATTTAAGATGTATGTTTTGAGACTGTTCCCAGACCTGTCCCTGTGGTTGAGACCCACAGATATTGTTTATACCCAAATCATAGTGGGGGAATGATGGAGGTCCTCCTCAGGGCATGAGATGAAGCCCAGTGAAGGGGCTGTGGTCAGTTCCAGTGTGATTCTTCACCATTCCAAGGTCAGTCCTGTCAGGCTCTCCATAAGTCATGAGTTAGTCATGCACTTGGGACCTAGGCAGCACTCCAGCCTCCCTCTCTGAGAAGCCCTCTGGCTCAGGCCATCTGTCACTTTTCTCCAGCAGACAATCAATGGGTCTGCTTACTCTTCTCAAGCTTAATTTCAGGCCCCAATGGATGACTTGAACCCTGTATTGACCCACCATATTTCCTGAACTTCTCCCTCTTTCCTCTATCCTGATATCTTTTACAACTGCCAAATTTCTCAGGGTTAGCCTTAAAATAAAAATTCTAGATTTAAAGAAACAACAGTTTGGAGTACTTGTAGATAATGTCTGTGGTGTTAACAATTCATGTTATTTCAGAAGGAAGGGAGGGAATGAACATTCAAAAACTACTTCTACATTGTTTCTTTTTATTGGCGACCATCTCTAAAATCTCTGATTTATTCATGGTCACTCCACTAATCTATTTAATATCCTCAGGGATGATGCTGTTCTCCTCTTTCCAGCCTTCCTGGGAGATGAATCTCTCTCTCTTTTTTTTTTTTTTCCTAATTTTTATTTCTTGTTGAATCTGAGAAGCTTCTTCACTCAGTCCAAACCACTGTACCCCATTCTTTTTCACTGCATACTAGTAAAATGAGAAAAGTGTTTCTTCTGGCCAGTGAAGTGTTCCAATGGCTCCTTGGATGACAGGCTCCAGTACAGAAATCAATTCCTGGCAGTTTATGGTGAAGGCCCTTGGTCTTTGTCCTGCTTCCTGACCCCCAAGTTTTGTTCAAACCTAGCATGGTAAAATGGAATCTACTAACCTAGGTTTGGGAGCCTGTGATCTAAGTTTGATTTTCTATTCTGCCATTAATTCAAGAGTGTGGGCTTGATCAGTTCATTTATTTATTAATTTTGTTAGTTTTCTTAATCTGTGAAGTGTGTAAATTAGTACCTACCTTATGTAGTGGTTGTGAGCATTAAGACTAATTATCTAAGGGTGGCTACCTGGGTGGCTCAGTGGTTGAGCATCTGCCTTTGGCTCAGGTCATGACCCGGGGTCCTGAGATCAAGTCACACATCAGGCTCCCTGCAGGGAGCCTGCTTCTCCTCCTGCCTATATCTCTGCCTCTCTCTCTCTCTCTCTCTCTCTCTCTCTGTATCTCTCATGAATAAATAAATAAAATCTTTAAAAAAAGACTAATTGTCTAAATCAGACCAGTGTCATACAAATGGGAAGGACTCAATAAATGTTAGCTGTTATTTTATTGTTTATTCACTCAATAAATATGAACTGAGTGATTGCAATTGTGGCAATGGTAATACCTCATGATTATAGTAACTTGGAGTTGCCCCAGAGCCCCGGCTAAAGTACTCATTGCTCCAAAGGGAGGGTGGATTTCTAATGGAGTCAAATGCCTTGAAGTTCAGAGCTAAGTGACCATGAAGCTTCTCTTGTTTAAAATACCATGACCCCCCCACCGCAACCCTCAGACCCAGTAAGGAATTCCTGCATAGTTAGTCTCCCTCATGCATGGCTTCTGAGGTTCTTAGGCCAGTGTGTCTGGGAAAGTTTCAGGCTGGAAGCATCAAGGAGTATTAATGTGCAGATGTAGGATCTGTCAAGAATACGAGCTGTGGTGCAACAAAAACCACCTGCGTGGCTTGTGATGTTTTTGAAACAGAGTGCCGGAAAGAAGGGGCCCAGGGCCAAGAAAGGAAAACGGAGCTGTAGATTTGTGTGCAGCTCAGAGCACAGGCCTGAGAGCAAGAGGAGGAGGAACGCTGCTGCTATGCTGCCACTGCCCCACCCCCAGCACTGATGTTGGTGTCACGTTTTTATGACTGATGGGCCATGTCAGACTAAGGCATGCTGGATTTACTTCTGTGCATGCAGAGAAGGGAATAGAAAAGGTCAGTGTCTCTCTTAACACTCAGATAATGGTTTATCCCAACGAGGGACTCCCTCATACCCCTTACATCAGAACATAATAGGAAGTTTCCAAATAGTAACACAAAACCATCCCATGGGTTGCCAGGACCTAGGCTGCATGCCCCTCAGGCCTGGGGAGCAGTAAATCTGGAAGGAAAGCAGTTACCTTCCCAATTAGAAAGCTAGCGTCAGCAGTCCCCCATTACTCTTCTGGGCTTGCCAAAAACCCAGCAAGGATGCTGCCATGCGTGGAGAGCAGAGCCACTGCCAACAGGCAGCCATGTGCCTACCAGTGCCTTCGCTTCTGTGGGCTAGAAAACGCACAGCTGACTGATTGGCTGGGCTGTCCTCTTTCCCGGACTGACAAGGAACCTTTGCCAGAGCGGGCCTCATGGCTCCACTGATTGTTTTCCAGAGCCATGAGTTAAAACTGGATTTTCTGTTCCTAATTTATGCCATGAGAGCCTTGACTACAACTTAATTGGGAGCTCCAGAATGGTGGAGAAATAGCTACTGAGGTACGCAGTGCTGGCAGAAAGCTGGAGTAAGAAACCGCAGTCCAAAAGGCTTCAGAAAAGCGATTTGCTGAATGGAGGGGGATCCGAACAAAAGCATTTCCCACCAAGTGGCACAGAAAGAAGTCCAGTGATGTCAGGAGCACGGAGATATTGTGGACATTATCCAGGCTGAGGGGGAACAACTCCCAGACCAGCTTTCCCACCTACAGTGCTATCAACATGCACTCACCTAACACTCCCCCACTTCCTTCACATCTCTCCCTGTGTCTGCAAAGCTCTAGGAGCCCCCAGTGTTCTGTCCACAGCAAGAGCAACCCCACCTGACTCCAGCATCGGCTGATGAAAACCCATATGGGTGGGAGAGAAGGAGCAGGGTCAGAGGCAAAGACAACACCTGGATGAGAAGACAAAACTCCAAAGCCTGTGATTGGAGTGATGAGCTGAAGTTAGCCTGAGAGTAAGAACATTGATGGAGAAACACATTAAAAATGTGGGATTTTTTTCCCACCCTCTGAAATGAGCAGTTAACAAATATAGAACTCCTTAAAGAATATATAAAATGCTGCTGTGAAGAAAAACGATTTGTTGGCTTAAGTGGAGTATTTGTTTGTATTGAGAGTTGTAGAACTAACCCTAGGAATTTTTTCCCCCTGGAATGTACTAATTTTAAGAGATATTGATCATTAAAAAATTTACTCATATCTTATAGAAATTCTGTAAAGTAATCAAAGTTGAGATTTTGCCTGTTTTTCAGAGGGAGAAATTGGAATACCCAAGACCAAACAGGATCAGCAGAGCTGGATTCTCACTCCAATTTTCTGACTTCCAAATCTAGTGATATTTCCTGTTGAGCTTACTTTTATTTTTATTTACCTCAGTGCCAAAGTCCAAGTTTTCCTAAGATAAAATATAATAAAATGCTTATTTTATTGTACTTTATTTTTATTTTTAAGTGATCTGTACACCCAATATGGGGCTTGAACTCTTGATCCTAAAATCAAGAGTTGGATGCTATATTGAATGAGTCAGCCAGGTGCCCCTAACATTTTTTTTTTACACACAAAATATTGTCTATGTGTATGTATGTATCTGTGTGCATATGCACTTGTGTATTTAGGATACACTTAACATGACTTGGCCTTTAGTCAACTTACATATAATCAGGAAAACCTATAGCATCACTTTTGAGTAAAAAGGAACTTAAATAGATTTGTAAATATCTAATCTGCTTGAAAGAAAATAGAATTAAAAAGAATATCTGACAGAGGTGAGGTGATATTCTGTTGTAGTGTTGATTTCCATTTCCCTGATCATCAGTGATGTTGAGCATCTTTTCATGTGTGTATTGGCCATCTTTTTGTCTTCTTTGGAAAAATGTCTATTCATGTTTTCTACCCATTTTTAATTGGATTATTTGGGTTTTTTAAAGATTTTGTTTATTCATTCATGAAAGACAGAGAGAGAGAGAGAGAGAGAGAGAGAGAGGCAGAGACAGAAGCAGGCTCCATGCAGGAAGCCTGATGTGGGACTTGATCCCAGGACCCCAGGATCATGCCCTGGATTGAAGGCAGGCACTAAACCGCTGAGCCACCCAGGGATTGCCAAGATTATTTGTTTTTGTTTTTGTTATTTTTTTATGTTGAGTTGTATAATTCTTTTTGATAAAGGATACTAACCCTTTATCAGATCTATCATTTCCAAGTATCTTCTCCCATTCTATAGGTTGCCTTTTAGTTTTGTTGATTGTTTTCTTTCACTGTGCAGAAGCTTTTTATTTTGACAAAAGTCTAAAACCAACAGCACAAGAAACAACAGGTATTGCTGAGGATGTGGCGAAAGAGCAACCCTCTTGCACTGCTGGTGGGAATGGAAACTGGTGCAGCCACTCTGGAAAACAGGATAGAGGTTCCTCAAAAAGTTAAAAATAGGACTACCCTATGATCCAGCAATTGCACCACTTTGGTTATTCACCCAAAGAATAGAAAAATGTTAATTCAGAGGGATACATATACCCCGATGTTTATAGCAGCATTATCTACAATAGCCAAATTATGGAAACAGCCCAAGTGTCCATTGACTGATGGGTGGATAAAGAAGAAGTGGCTATATATATATATATATATATACACACACACATATATATTATAATATATATATTATATAATATATATAAGCTTTTTTCATATATATATATATATATGTATATATGAAAAAAACAAATGGTAGCTTAATAGGCATTTATTGAAAATCTTCTGGGTATGTTTCAAACAGCATGTTAAACTCTGGAATTGTGGAGGTATTTACTTATCCCTTTCTCTGGTTGGTTTCCATCTGGATTCTTTCCATCCAGATGTGTTTGTATGTTATCAACTTCTATTAGGATAATAGCCTCAGTTATAGTGAGCTAACAAACAACCCCCCATGTCTCAACAGCTTATCACAAGGAAGTTTGTTTTGTCATCACACAAAGTTCACTTAAAGGTCCAGATAATTCTACAAAAGCTGTCTTCTGTATGGCAACTCCATGTTCCAAAATATCCCAATCTTTACTGTACTAATTTGTGACTTCCACATTTGGAAGCTGGAAAACAAATCCATTGATATTTCAGGTTTTCTCTTTTATAAGCAACATACATCAATTCTCACAGCATCTTGGCCACTGTCACATGGCTCCACTTAAATGTGAAGGCATTTATGAAGTAAAGTCTGCCTTCTATCCAGAAGCAAGAAGATTAAATGATATCTAGGAGAGCCTACAACACTAAATATATATATACTTGAGACCCTGAGCGAGAGGCTGTAGGCAATCACAAACAATGCCAAATAGTAAGAATCAAATGAAGAGCAAACAGAACTGGAACAATTTGTAGACTGAGGTGGCCCGAGATGCTCAGGGAGGTAGAGCTAAGTTGAGTTTTGACGCTTGAAGAGAAATTAGAGAGATAAAGGGGAGCTCCTAATAGGAAGGAGGCATACAATGGTTCTCCTAGAGAGGAACAAAGCAGGTGAGCTATACTCAGGCCCATCCCTGAGTGAGTGACTCAGCATGTACTGTGTTTTGAATAGTGCTAAATTATGCAAAGTAAGAAAAAATAAAATTATTCAAGTAAATTAAGTTGAGAAGTGAGAGTAAGCCAGGTAGTATCAAAAATCCTACCTGAGATGGAACTGTGTAAGGTTTTAGTGCACATGGATTTTCCTGTGAATATCTTGAATCACCATCTCTAGGGCATTGATGCCTTCTTGAAAAATGCTCCCAGTGAGCCAGAAGGGATGCCAGGTGCCTACATCCATCAAGCTGTTTGGTCTACACTTAGAGAATCTCCGCTTCCTTTCCTTAAAAATTTTAAGCCAGATTTATTGGAGTATAAGTCATATCCAATAAAATCAACCTTTTTTCTGAGTAGAGTCCTATAATTTTTAATAAATGCATATAACCATGTAACCATCAGCATAATAAAGATAGTAAATGATCACATTTTGCTCTTCTGAAAAATTATCCCTTGTTCTTCTGTAGTCTATGTATTTTCTCTATACCCAGCCCCTGGCTACTAGTGCTCTGTTGTATGTCCTTATAATTTTGCCTTTCCTAAAATATCATATAAATGGAACCATATACTGTGCAGCTTTTTTTTTTCAAACATGGCTTCTTTCATTTAGCACACTGCATTTGTGATTCATCCACATTGTTGCATCCATTAGTAATTCATTTTGTTTTATTGCTGAATACTATTCCATTCCATGGATGTTCCAGTTTGTTTATCCATTCACCAGTTGAAGGATATTTGGGTTGTTTCCAGTTTTTGGCAATTATGAATAAAGCTGCAATAAACTTTCCCATCTAGATTTTTATGTGAACATATATTTTCATTTCTCTTGGGTAAATACATAGGAGTGGGATCGCTAGGTCAAATGGTAAGTGTATGTTTAACTTTATAAGAAATGGCCAAATTGTCTTCTAGTGTATCTCACCCCCCCCCCCCTTTGCTGCTTGCTTTCATGATGCACTAGGAAAGTTTTTAAAGGTAATAATGAGACTTAATCCTCATGTATTCACAGATTTCTCAACTTACAAAGCACTTTCCATTCATTGTTTTATGTGTTCCTTGTAGCATCCAGAGTAGGAATGATGCCAAATTTAGAGTCACATGACCTAGGCTATTCCAAACTTAGATAAATCCTTTAACTTTCATGGTCTCAATTCCTTTATTTGAATAATGGGAATGATCATGAGATATGATAGGCATAACTGTGAATAAGATCATGGATTTTAATGTAAGTCTTCTAGCTCTGCTTCTTAATCTGTGTTATTGGAAAGTTGTTTAAACCACATGAGCTTCATGTAAAATTGGAATAATAATAACTTCATGGAGCTATCTAAATGATTACAATAGATATATGCCAGTCACTTAGTTGTAAATGTAAAACTCACTGTAAATAAAGTGCTTCATAAATAACAGTTATTGTTATTATTGCCAGTATTATTACTAAGGAGATAGTATGCTTGAAATTTGCAAATTGCAAAGGATTGTGTGAAAGTGAGCCATTTAGCAATGAATAAAATTAGGATTCAAGATATTCAATGTTAGTGACACTCTCAGTCACAACATTTCTAATGTGCTTGAACTCGAAACCCAGACCTCTTTAGCTTACCATGTGGCCTCCAAAGTTTTTCAAAGAATGGTTAAAATAATTTCTTCTGAGAATAGGACCTGCAAAACTATAGCACCATCCCTTATCTTTGCTCTCCATGGTCTCAGAATGCATTCATTAACGTAGATCTGATGACCATGGAGGGAGAGAACTCACTCTTAACTCTAGAAGGAAACTGTCTAGGGACCACCTGGCCTAAGACATTTTGGGGAGTCATTATTAGAGCCCTGCACTTCAAGATGTATGGGATTCCTTTGATGTTGCCAATGCCTGTGGAAACTGATGCATTATAGTTATCAAGGTCACCTGAGGGATTCTTTTTCTTTTTTTAAGTAGGTTCCACACACAAGTGTGGGTGCCCACTGTTGGGCTTGAACTCAATCCTGAGATCAAGATTTGAACTGGGATCAAGATTCAGATACTTAAAGGCCTAAACCACCCAGGTGCCCCTGGGGGATCCTTTTGGAATTGAATTGACGGAGGTCTTATGTGGTACACGGATATTTTTATGTGCTTTCCTAGAAGTGACTCTAAATGTGTGCACACATTCAGCTGGTGTGCTAGCCAGCTGGTGTGCTAGCCTCAGTCACTTCTGGCTGGTTGCTACATGGTTAATTAAAATAATTGGGATAAGTTACACAAATCATTACTTGGGCATATATCTTGTATGGTTCTGTTTATTTTTAACTCTTCATTCTGAAATAACTTCGTGCTAAAAATAGTACTAAAAACTTCTGTATACTGGGGATCCCTGGGTGGCTCAGTGGTTTAGTGCCTGCCTTCGGCCCAGGGTGTGATCCTGGAATCCTGGGATCGAGTCCCGCATCAGACTCCCTGCATGGAGCCTGCTTCTCCCTCTGCCCCCCTCTCCCCGCTCTGTCTCTCATGAATAAGTAAATAAAATCTTTAAAAACAAACAAACTTCTGTATACCAAGATTCACTACTGTTTTTTTTAAAGGTTTATTTATTTTACAGAGAGAGAGAGAGAGAGAAAGAGAGAGAAAGCAGGGAGGAGGAACAGAGAAAGGAGGAAAGAGAATCCCAAGCAGGTTCTGCACTGAGTGTGGAACTCAAACTGGGGCTTGATCTGAAAACCCTGAGATCATAACCGAGCTGAAACCAAGAGTTGGACACCTAACTGACTGTTCCACCCAGGCATTCCCACCAATTTTTAACATTTTGTCATGTTGTTTTATCACAATCTTCACTCAATATGTGTGTGTATGTGTATGCATATTTTGTAATTGTTCTCTTTTTTAAAAAGATTTGATTTTTAAGTAATCTGTATATCCAGTGTGGGGCTGGAACTCACAACCCCAAGATCAAGAGTCATATTGCTCTACTGACTCAGCCAGCCTATGTAACCAATGTACATTACCAATTTCAGGAAATATATCATTGACAAAAAAATTTTATTGGCCCTGCATTGCATATTCCAACTTTGTCCAATCATGCCCTTAATAGCATTTTCTCCTCCATTTACAGGATAAATGTAGGGTCCCACAGTACATTTGGTTGTCATATCTCTTTAGTATTCTTTAATCTGTAACCGTTCCTCGGCCTTGCTAAGATTTTCATGTGATTGACATTTTTGAAGACTACAGGATAATCCTTTTATAGAATGTTCCATAATCAGGATTTGTCTCATCTTTCCTCATGATTACATTTTGGTTATACATCCCTCGTGGGAATAGTACAAAAGTGAGGTTGTGTCCTTCTCAGAATAGCACATCCAGAAACCACAATGTTTGTCTGCTCATTTGCCTGGTAGAGATGTTTGTTGTTCTGGTTCCTTCCTTACAATTATGATGTCTCCTTGCAATTAATAAGCTTTCTTTCTCTTAGATTTAGCACACATTAGTGATTCTTGCCCAAATAAATATTTACTATGATGATTATACCACTTCATTCATATTTAGCAATTGGCATTTTATGATAAGGAGAAGTCCCATTTAATTTCCTATCTATCTATCTATCTATCTATCTATCTATCTATCTATCTATCATCTCTTTTAACCCGTGGGTTATAGTCCATTACTGTTCTTATTTTTTTTTGATGCTGGTAAAAGCCTCTTCAGTCTGGCTCCTGTGTCTTTTTGACATTGCCCCAGGATTCTTTTCAGAAAATCTTTGCTTTATGGTACACTAAGGCATTCACTGAATCTGGTACTTTTATTGTTCCAGTCCTAGAATCTGCCATTTTTTCAATGATTCCCCCTTTCCTTCTATCAAGATATAATATTGAGAAAACAAGATCTTGGGATGCCTAGGTGGCTCAGTGGTTGAGAATCTGCCTTTGGCTCAGGGCATGATCTTGGAGTCCTGGGATTAAGTAGCACATCAAGCTCCCCACGGGGAGCCTGCTTCTCCCTCTGCCTATGTCTCTGCCTCTCTCTCTCTCTCTCACTCTCTCTCTCTCTCTCTCTGTGTGTGTGTGTGTGTGTGTGTCTCATGAATAAATAAATAAAATATTTTTTAAAAAAGAGAGAGAGAGAGAAACTAAGATCTGGATGGCAGGTGTGCCCATTGCTACTGGGGTATCACTGCTTCTAAACACTTTAAACAGACAGAGCTAGGAGGAAACATTATATGTACATATTTCTTTAGAAATCACTAATTTATACCAGTACCTCCAATTTTCAATCCAATTCCTATGATTCTTCCTGGCCTTCCCCCTTTTTGTATTTCTACCTGCCTTCTTCCACAGTGAGAACCTAGGTTTCCAATTATGTCAACACATTTACTCAATTTTCTACAATGCATAAAAATTAGTTTTAAAATTGTTAGACTCAAAATATGGGAAAAAAAAGAAGCCCTACTCAGAAAAGTTCAAGGTTTGTTTGCAGTTTCACTTCCTCTAGAGTAAAGTTATGTATTTATAGCACTGCATTCTAAGGTCACTAGCATTAGTTCTATTTTTTTTCCTTTAACGATTACTTTATTCTTTTTTAATACAATGGATTTGTTTCTTTTTGCATTTAGTTTGTAGTTTTCCCCACCATCTTTGTGAATTTCATTTTTGAATATATAGAGCATTTCTAGGCTTCCAAAATTTAAACTCTACAAGTTATATACTCAGAGGAGTGTTACTCCTTCATTCCTGATGCTCCTCTGGCAGGTAAATGATTTTGTTGTTTATGTTAATTGCTGCATGTTTCCTTATGCAAAAATAATCATATTTTTATGTATTTTCTTATTTCTCTTTCTTTTTTTACACAGAAGATACCATGAT
Organism: Vulpes vulpes; assembly: GCF_048418805.1. Lineage (NCBI taxonomy): Eukaryota > Metazoa > Chordata > Mammalia > Carnivora > Canidae > Vulpes > Vulpes vulpes. The sequence goes on along the minus strand of NC_132787.1, from coordinate 97,934,120 downwards.
ATATACTCTTTTCACTATTTTTTTTTTTAAACAAAGACTCACTAGAGCAAAAGATCAAATCCAAATCGTTCTGCTTTGTTCTTGCTGTGGATTTATAACACTTTCATATAGTGGCTAAGTAGTGCAAAGAATATGCCTCTGAAGTACCTGAAGGCTTAACATAGAACTGGAAGCCTCTGGAGATTGTTTGATAGATATGTAATTGACAAGCTTATTAAAGGGGGTGAAGTGAAATATAACTGAGTGCATAATGGACCATTTAACAACTTTTCTGTGGCTCCTGTCATTTTCAGACTGAAATCTAACCTTCACACCTGGACTTTTAGAATGTACCAGGCCTTTAGAATGTATCTCCAATTCCTTCTTCTTATGCAGCTGCCACCCTGAAATCCCTGGTCATCATTCTAAAACACCCTTTCAGACTTTGAAGAGTTTAAAATTCCATTTGAGTTGCTCAGAATTCATTCTCTTTCTACTTTGTATGCTTTGTCAACAGTTAGCCATCTCTCCTTATCTACCTTACTTGTTACCTTCTCAAAGAAGTCCTCATTAAACTACTCTGGCAAACTTATCATTTCTATCACAAAACTTGGTACTTGTTGGGCAGCCCGGGTGGCTCGGTGGTTTAGTGCCGCCTTCAGCCCAGCGACCCAGGATCGAGTCCCATGTCAGGCTCCCTGCATGGAGCCTGCTTCTCCCTCTGCCTGTGCCTCTGCCTCTCTCTCTCTCTCTCTCTCTGTCTCTCACTAATAAATAAATAAAATAATATATATATATATATATATATATATAAAGTCAAAAATATATATTACTTGTTGACCTGTATTGTATTACTTGGCTTACTTAGAGTCTTCTTTAGGAGATTTTGAGTTCCTTGAGACTTAGGACCTTTGTTTATCCCCTATGATTAGCACAGTACCTACTGAAAATATTTTTAACTAATTCACTAAAATGATAAGATCCTTTCGTTGCCTGGATATCAATCTATTTTGCATGTCTGATGAAGGACCCACATGAAATTGTCTCTAAAAAATCCATATGACCCTAATACCTTGAGATGCTAAAAGGCAATGTAAATTTTTTTTTTTTGGCTCCTTAACCGAATTCATTACTGACAGGAAGGGGGCGCCATTTAACAGCTTGTGGAGAAAAAGTTAGCTTTTGTAACTTCTTTTATAGAAAGAGATGATGGTATTACAATTCTAAATGAAATTGAAATATATTTCATATTCCTCTTGAGATGTCACTTTACTTAACCTTTGACATTTGGATTGAGAATGAAGCTGAGGATAGCTTACCTAAGTTCCATTGTAAATGTACACATGATATTAATTATTCTTATATGTTCTAGGTGGATTTACATAAGATAAGAATGTTGATAAGGAAAAAGAATAGTGGTTGGCAATCCTTATGTTCCTAAAATTTATTAATATGTATTATGTATGTGAACATCAAGGTGTGTACAACATACAGATTACAGTACAACATATGGAATTGGGGGAGGGATTTCTTTGAATAAAAACTGACATGACAGTGTATGTTATAATTAGGCTGTTTCTATCAGGATAAACAGCAACAGCAGAACAAGCATTTCTGTTTCTTGTGTCCTTAACAGTAGATGCTTTGTATTAAGGTTGTGCCCACATTTCAGGGGACTTCATGCCCGAAACAACTCAGAACCTAGAGTATGTGGAGGTCCTGTGGGATCACACATAGCTTTGAGGTCTGGATGATTAGAATGCCCAAGCTGTCTCATTTAAAGTATGGAGAGTCTTGGTATAAGCCTTTCCATGATGCCTGCTCCTACTTTCTAGGTGCCTGTTTCTATCTCAGTTGCTTTAACTGCCTGGGCCCAGCCCTCCAAGACATAAATAGAATTTGTTATTGTAAGAGGCAACCTCAAGCCACTCTCTAGTGCAGTTACATAAATAAGACCCGGGCTGGCTTGGAAGGGGTGTAAATCTCTGGCTAAAATGAGAGAAGAGGGAGCCATTCACTTTAAACCACAGTTAGCTTGCTGACTGAGTTTCTAAATAAACTTTTATCTCTTAAGACTGATTACTAGTGATGGTTATAAAAATGAGCGTGAGAATGTGGCCAAGGAAGTGACCACACCTTTCCAGATTTCTGAGGCTGTCTTCAGTGGGTATTTTCCTGGGAGCAAGGTAGAGGCAGCTCTGGGGCCTGAGTGTAGCTCAGCTTTCTTACAGACCAAAAGGGGGAGCATTCCCAACCACTTGGCTTTGCTCATATACCCCACCCCTCTTTTGCCAATTACAGAACAGAGCTGAGCAGGAGAGATGAGTGAAAAGATAGGTTTTAAGCCAGCAGTTTCCTGCTGCATAGGGCATGCAAAGTCATCCTGCTTTTGCCTTCATTGTGTTGCTCCGAAACAGTCCAGGAAGTCAAAGGAAAAGGCCTCATCTTTGAGTGAACGCCTTGTGGGTGCTGCGCCAGGAGTTAGACCACTTGCACTGCCTGCACACTTTGGAACATTTTGCAAGCCAGAAAACATTGCTTGACGATTGCAGTTGTCAGTTCTCTTAGAAGAATGACGAAGGCAGCTTTTCTTTGAGGTGTCACCTTCATCTAGCATTCTGGTTTGTTTTCACTTGATTTAGAGTTGTATTATTCTTTAGGAAGGATTTTTTTTTTCTGCTGCCAATACACACAATGCAAAATAGCAAAAACGTGTTTTGTATTTAAGCTTATTTGATTTTTCTCTCATAATTAAACTAAACTTTTCTGCGTTAAGTTAGACCTTTTCAGTGATTATGAATTACTACTTTTCTCCTACATTTTAGAATCTGCACATCTTAAAGCAGTTTTCAGCACTTTCAAGGAATTTGGTTCAGTTTATTTTGGGATGACTTGTATTTTTTTCCTCCTTCTGAAATAGATATTTTTCTTTTTTCCCTCCTTTTTTGGTAAGTCATATTACCAATCAAAGAAAGCTTTTTGAACAAACAAAAAACCCATGATAATTGAAATATAAGCAGCCAGATATGATGTCCTGGAAAATATTTATAAATTTGAGATGCAGATTTCTCTCTGACACCCTCAATAACGTCCATCTTAGGGCACGGTAAAGAATTATGGCTCAACGAACTACATGCTGGCATAAAACTAAATAAGTGAATAGCTGGAGTGAAAGCAAACTGCTGTTTAACAGCTTCCCCAGTTACATATACACTTTCAAACAAGCATGAAATGTGGGTCTCTGGACATCACTTAAAAGAACCACAAATAAACAAAGTGTGATCCCACACTCCTATTCCTCCCGGACAGCAAGCAAGCTTGGCTGGGAATTGGGGTGGTTTTTGTTGCTCTTCTGTCCCATGCACTGTAAACACAAACCCTGTCGCTCAGAAAGCTCAGGGTCATACTGCTGCTGACAGATCCATTGAGCCCAGAGAAGTGAGGAGGCCGAGAGTCTATGACCCGTGGGCCATTGCCTCACCTTTTATTTTGCAAAGAATCACACTCCAGACTCAGATACTTCCATTCTAACATCTGGGCTAAGTCAGCCTAGGGGACTGGGAGCCAGATTTGCCAATTCTCAAGTGGAGCTCTCTTTTTTCACCTGCAAGATGTATGTTAAGCTCAAGCCTTGACGTGTGGGGTCAAATGGATGCCAAAATAATAGTACATATACATGGAACACATTCCTTTTGCATTTAACACAATATTAAAGCTAAAAGGCCTTTTAGACATTATCTAGTCTAACTTCCTCTTTCTACATATTAGGAAACTGAGGCAGGGAACAGAGCTCTGAATAGAGCTCAAGTGCCCTGATTCTTGGTTCCCTGCTTTACTTTGAAATATAACTA